>NC_088307.1:28356983-28359483 GCF_032854445.1 Liolophura sinensis | reverse complement strand
ATATGCCAGTATTGTTACCTGACTGATATGCCAGTATTGTTACCTGACTGATATGCCAGTATTGTTACCTGACTGATATACCAGTATTGTTACCTGGCTGATATGCCAGTATTGTTACCAGACTGATATGCCAGTATTGTTACCGGACTGATATGCCAGTATTGTTACCTGGCTGATATGCCTGGCTGATATGCCAGTATTGTTACCTGACTGATATGCCAGTATTGTTACCTGACTGATATACCTGGCTGATATGCCAGTATTGTTACCAGACTGATATGCCAGTATTGTTACCGGACAGATATGCCAGTATTGTAACCTGGCTGATATGCCAGTATTGTTACCGGACTGATATGCCTGTATTGTTACCTGACTGATATGCCAGTATTGTTACCGGACTGATATGCCAGTATTGTTACCTGACTGATATGCCAGTATTGTTACCAGACTGATATGCCAGTATTGTTACCGGACTGATCAGTATTGTTACCAGACTGATATGCCAGTATTGTTACCGGACTGATATGCCAGTATTGTAACCTGGCTGATATGCCAGTATTGTTACCTGACTGATATACCAGTATTGTTACCTGGCTGATATGCCAGTATTGTTACCGGACAGATATGCCAGTATTGTTACCTGACTGATATGCCAGTATTGTTACCGGACTGATATGCCAGTATTGTTACCTGACTGATATACCAGTATTGTTACCTGGCTGATATGCCAGTATTGTAACCTGGCTGATATGTCAGTATTGTTACCGGACTGATATGCCAGTATTGTTACCTGACTGATATGCCTGGCTGATATGCCAGTATTGTTACCTGACTGATATGCCAGTATTGTTACCTGACTGATATACCTGGCTGATATGCCAGTATTGTTACCAGACTGATATGCCAGTATTGTTACCGGACAGATATGCCAGTATTGTAACCTGGCTGATATGCCAGTATTGTTACCGGACTGATATGCCTGTATTGTTACCTGACTGATATGCCAGTATTGTTACCGGACTGATATGCCAGTATTGTTACCTGACTGATATGCCAGTATTGTTACCAGACTGATATGCCAGTATTGTTACCGGACTGATCAGTATTGTTACCAGACTGATATGCCAGTATTGTTACCGGACTGATATGCCAGTATTGTAACCTGGCTGATATGCCAGTATTGTTACCTGACTGATATACCAGTATTGTTACCTGGCTGATATGCCAGTATTGTTACCGGACTGATATGCCAGTATTGTTACCTGACTGATATGCCAGTATTGTTACCGGACTGATATGCCAGTATTGTTACCTGACTGATATACCAGTATTGTTACCGGACTGATATGCCAGTATTGTTACCTGACTGATATGCCAGTATTGTTACCGGACTGATATGCCAGTATTGTTACCTGACTGATATACCAGTATTGTTACCTGGCTGATATGCCAGTATTGTAACCTGGCTGATATGCCAGTATTGTTACCTGACTGATATGCCAGTATTGTTACCGGACTGATATGCCAGTATTGTTACCGGACTGATATGCCAGTATTGTTAATTGACTGATATGCCAGTATTGTCCGCCTTCATTTTACAGATATATATATAGTACCCGCACAGGTCATCTCTTTTGTACATGTATTTTGCCTGGGGCAACTATTCACATAATTTTGTATCTTATTATGTAGGTTGGAAGATTATAAAATGTCGACTATGTTATCGTTAATTCTACATTGCTATAAGTTATGTTTGCGGTGTAGCTCTCCGAAAGAAATTTACGTCCACGCCTAGCCTTAAGAATGAAGCCGTAGTGGTGATGGTCTAAGGAGGGGGAGGGAGGGGTTATCAGGTTTATCAGAAGCTGGGACAGAGAAAATGATCTAACACACTTAGGTAACCCTTCAGTATTAAAAAGGTATTGTTTAATCACCGCGGTAACGAAGCTTACAAAAAGGAGGGCGTCTCAAAATAGCTTTTTATTAATCTCCAAAGTCTGGAGAAGCTTTCAATTTCTTGGATTTATTCTCCCGAGGACCCAATAAGCTGGCCTTTCATGGGAGTGGAGAGCTGATTTGCTTTGCACGAATGCCTTCATCCCCACCCTTCGGGCGAGCCTTTGCCATGAAGGCAGAAATAGTCTGACAAATGATTGCAAACTTCACCATGGGCACTCAGTCATTCGGTTGCCTCTGCCGAGAAGAGCCGTCTTTTCCCCTTCCAAATGCCACACATCATTGATTTAGCCGTCCAATTAAGGCAGGAAAACACAAAAATATTTGCACGAATTTCATATATTTTATCCCTGACTATTAATAGAGCGTTTGGCAATTCATTAGTTCGAGTCACGGAGAAATCTATACCTTCAGATGTCTCATTTCCATGAAAACCTATCATGTCTATCCCCAATCATTCTTGTACTCTTCACGATCTTAAATACTGCGCCAGTCCATGAGTCAGGCTGATGCCTATTCGATGTCAGAGTGAATTACCATCAC
The DNA here is from genome assembly GCF_032854445.1 of Liolophura sinensis. Lineage (NCBI taxonomy): Eukaryota > Metazoa > Mollusca > Polyplacophora > Chitonida > Chitonidae > Liolophura > Liolophura sinensis. Next base: position 28,356,984 of record NC_088307.1, on the reverse strand, counting down.
A